>NC_054467.1:176448122-176455622 GCF_017639515.1 Carcharodon carcharias | reverse complement strand
GTGTGTGTGTGTCTCGTGTGTGTGTGTGTGTGTGTGTGTGTCTCGTGTGTGTGTGTGTGTGTGTGTGTGTCTCGTGTGTGTGTGTGTGTGTGTCGTGTGTGTGTGTGTGTGTGTGTCGTGTGTGTGTGTGTGTGTGTGTCGTGTGTGTGTGTGTGTGTGTGTGTGTGTCTCGTGTGTGTGTGTGTGTGTGTGTGTCTCGTGTGTGTGTGTGTCTCGTGTGTGTGTGTGTGTGTGTGTGTCTCGTGTGTGTGTGTGTCTCGTGTGTGTGTGTGTGTGTGTGTGTCTCGTGTGTGTGTGTGTGTGTCTCGTGTGTGTGTGTGTGTGTGTGTGTGTGTGTGTGTGTGTCTCGTGTGTGTGTGTGTGTGTGTGTGTGTGTGTGTGTGTCTCGTGTGTGTGTGTGTGTCTCGTGTGTGTGTGTCTCGTGTGTGTGTGTGTGTGTGTGTGTGTGTGTCTCGTGTGTGTGTGTGTGTGTGTCTCGTGTGTGTGTGTGTGTGTGTGTGTCGTGTGTGTGTGTGTGTGTGTGTGAGTGTGTGTGTCTCGTGTGTGTGTGTGTGTGTGTGTCTCGTGTGTGTGTGTGTGTCTCGTGTGTGTCTCGTGTGTGTGTGTGTGTGTGTCTCGTGTGTGTGTGTGTGTGTGTGTGTGTGTGTGTCTCGTGTGTGTGTGTGTGTGTCTCGTGTGTGTGTGTGTGTGTCTCGTGTGTGTCTCGTGTGTGTGTGTGTGTGTCTCGTGTGTGTCTCGTGTGTGTGTGTGTGTCTCGTGTGTGTCTCGTGTGTGTGTGTGTGTGTGTGTGTGTCTCGTGTGTGTGTGTGTGTGTGTCTCGTGTGTGTGTGTGTGTGTGTGTGTGTCTCGTGTGTGTGTGTGTGTGTGTGTGTGTCTCGTGTGTGTGTGTGTGTGTGTCTCGTGTGTGTGTGTGTGTGTGTGTGTGTGTGTGTGTGTCTCGTGTGTGTGTGTGTGTGTGTGTGTGTCTCGTGTGTGTGTGTGTGTGTGTGTGTGTCTCGTGTGTGTGTGTGTGTGTGTGTGTCTCGTGTGTGTGTGTGTGTGTGTGTGTCTCGTGTGTGTGTGTGTGTGTGTGTGTGTGTCTCGTGTGTGTGTGTGTGTGTCTCGTGTGTGTGTGTGTGTGTGTCTCGTGTGTGTGTGTGTGTGTCTCGTGTGTGTGTGTGTGTGTGTCTCGTGTGTGTGTGTGTGTGTCTCGTGTGTGTGTGTGTGTGTGTCTCGTGTGTGTGTGTGTGTGTGTCTCGTGTGTGTGTGTGTGTGTGTCTCGTGTGTGTGTGTGTGTCTCGTGTGTGTGTGTGTGTCTCGTGTGTGTGTGTGTGTCTCGTGTGTGTGTGTGTGTGTGTCTCGTGTGTGTGTGTGTGTGTCTCGTGTGTGTGTGTGTGTGTCTCGTGTGTGTGTGTGTGTGTCGTGTGTGTGTCTCGTGTGTGTCTCGTGTGTGTGTGTGTGTCTCGTGTGTGTGTGTCTCGTGTGTGTGTGTGTGTGTGTGTGTGTGTGTGTGTGTCTCGTGTGTGTGTGTGTGTGTGTCTCGTGTGTGTGTGTGTCTCGTGTGTGTGTGTGTCTCGTGTGTGTGTGTGTCTCGTGTGTGTGTGTGTCTCGTGTGTGTGTGTGTCTCGTGTGTGTGTGTGTCTCGTGTGTGTGTGTGACTCGTGTGTGTGTGTGTGTGTCTCGTGTGTGTGTGTGTGTGTGTCTCGTGTGTGTGTGTGTGTGTCTCGTGTGTGTGTGTGTGTCTCGTGTGTGTGTGTGTGTGTCTCGTGTGTGTGTGTGTGTGTCTCGTGTGTGTGTGTGTGTGTGTCTCGTGTGTGTGTGTGTCTCGTGTGTGTGTGTGTGTGTCTCGTGTGTGTGTGTGTGTGTGTCTCGTGTGTGTGTGTGTGTGTGTCTCGTGTGTGTGTGTGTCTCGTGTGTGTGTGTGTCTCGTGTGTGTGTGTGTCTCGTGTGTGTGTGTGTCTCGTGTGTGTGTGTGTCTCGTGTGTGTGTGTGTCTCGTGTGTGTGTGTCTCGTGTGTGTGTGTGTCTCGTGTGTGTGTGTCTCGTGTGTGTGTGTGTCTCGTGTGTGTGTGTGTCTCGTGTGTGTGTGTGTGTGTCTCGTGTGTGTGTGTGTGTCTCGTGTGTGTGTGTGTGTGTGTCTCGTGTGTGTGTGTCTCGTGTGTGTGTGTGTGTGTCTCGTGTGTGTGTGTGTGTGTGTCTCGTGTGTGTGTGTGTGTGTGTCTCGTGTGTGTGTGTGTGTGTGTCTCGTGTGTGTGTGTGTGTGTGTCTCGTGTGTGTGTGTCTTGTGTGTGTGTGTGTGTGTCTCGTGTGTGTGTGTGTGTGTGTCTCGTGTGTGTGTGTCTCGTGTGTGTCTCGTGTGTGTGTGTGTGTGTCTCGTGTGTGTCTCGTGTGTGTGTGTGTGTGTCTCGTGTGTGTCTCGTGTGTGTGTGTGTGTGTGTGTGTCTCGTGTGTGTGTATGTGTGTGTGTGTGTCTCGTGTGTGTGTGTGTGTGTGTGTGTGTCTCGTGTGTGTGTGTGTGTGTGTGTGTGTGTGTCTCGTGTGTGTGTGTGTGTGTGTGTGTGTGTGTCTCGTGTGTGTGTGTGTGTGTGTGTGTGTGTGTGTGTGTGTCTCGTGTGTGTGTGTGTGTGTGTGTGTCTCGTGTGTGTGTGTGTGTGTCTCGTGTGTGTGTGTGTGTGTGTGTGTGTGTCTCGTGTGTGTGTGTGTGTGTGTGTCTCGTGTGTGTGTGTGTGTGTGTGTCTCGTGTGTGTGTGTGTGTGTGTGTCTCGTGTGTGTGTGTGTGTGTCTCGTGTGTGTGTGTGTGTCTCGTGTGTGTGTGTGTGTCTCGTGTGTGTGTGTGTGTCTCGTGTGTGTGTGTGTGTCTCGTGTGTGTGTGTGTCTCGTGTGTGTGTGTGTGTGTGTCTCGTGTGTGTGTGTGTGTGTCTCGTGTGTGTGTGTGTGTGTGTGTCTCGTGTGTGTGTGTCTCGTGTGTGTGTGTGTGTGTGTCTCGTGTGTGTGTGTCTCGTGTGTGTGTGTCTCGTGTGTGTGTGTCTCGTGTGTGTGTGTGTGTGTGTGTGTGTGTGTGTGTCTCGTGTGTGTGTGTGTGTGTGTCTCGTGTGTGTGTGTGTGTGTGTCTCGTGTGTGTGTGTGTGTGTGTCTCGTGTGTGTGTGTGTGTGTCTCGTGTGTGTGTGTGTCTCGTGTGTGTGTGTGTCTCGTGTGTGTGTGTGTCTCGTGTGTGTGTGTGTCTCGTGTGTGTGTGTGTCTCGTGTGTGTGTGTGTCTCGTGTGTGTGTGTGTGTCTCGTGTGTGTGTGTGTGTCTCGTGTGTGTGTGTCTCGTGTGTGTGTGTGTGTGTGTCTCGTGTGTGTGTGTGTCTCGTGTGTGTGTGTGTCTCGTGTGTGTGTGTGTCTCGTGTGTGTGTGTGTCTCGTGTGTGTGTGTGTCTCGTGTGTGTGTGTGTCTCGTGTGTGTGTGTGTGTCTCGTGTGTGTGTGTGTGTGTGTCTCGTGTGTGTGTGTGTCTCGTGTGTGTGTGTGTCTCGTGTGTGTGTGTGTCTCGTGTGTGTGTGTGTCTCGTGTGTGTGTGTGTGTGTGTGTCTCGTGTGTGTGTGTGTGTGTGTGTGTGTGTGTGTCTCGTGTGTGTGTGTGTCTCGTGTGTGTGTGTGTCTCGTGTGTGTGTGTGTCTCGTGTGTGTGTGTGTCTCGTGTGTGTGTGTGTCTGTGTGTGTGTGTGTGTGTGTGTGTGTCGTGTGTGTGTGTGTCTCGTGTGTGTTTGTGTCTCGTGTGTGTGTGTGTGTGTCTCGTGTGTGTGTGTGTGTGTGTCTCGTGTGTGTGTGTGTGTGTGTCTCGTGTGTGTGTGTGTGTGTGTCTCGTGTGTGTGTGTGTGTGTGTGTCTCGTGTGTGTGTGTGTGTGTGTGTCTCGTGTGTGTGTGTCTCGTGTGTGTGTCTCGTGTGTGTGTGTCTCGTGTGTGTGTGTCTCGTGTGTGTGTGTCTCGTGTGTGTGTGTCTCGTGTGTGTGTGTCTCGTGTGTGTGTGTCTCGTGTGTGTGTGTCTCGTGTGTGTGTGTCTCGTGTGTGTGTGTCTCGTGTGTGTGTGTCTCGTGTGTGTGTGTCTCGTGTGTGTGTGTCTCGTGTGTGTGTGTCTCGTGTGTGTGTGTCTCGTGTGTGTGTGTCTCGTGTGTGTGTGTCTCGTGTGTGTGTGTCTCGTGTGTGTGTGTCTCGTGTGTGTGTGTCTCGTGTGTGTGTGTCTCGTGTGTGTGTGTCTCGTGTGTGTGTGTCTCGTGTGTGTGTGTCTCGTGTGTGTGTGTCTCGTGTGTGTGTGTCTCGTGTGTGTGTGTCTCGTGTGTGTGTGTCTCGTGTGTGTGTGTCTCGTGTGTGTGTGTCTCGTGTGTGTGTGTCTCGTGTGTGTGTGTGTGTGTCTCGTGTGTGTGTGTCTCGTGTGTGTGTGTCTCGTGTGTGTGTGTGTCTCGTGTGTCTGTGTGTGTCTCGTGCGTGTGTGTCTCGTGCGTGTGTGTCTCGCGCGTGTGCCTCGCGCGCGTGTGCCTCGCGCGCGTGTGCCTCGCGCGCGTGTGCCTCGCGCGCGTGTGCCTCGCGCGCGTGTGCCTCGCGCGCGTGTGCCTCGCGCGCGTGTGCCTCGCGCGCGTGTGCCTCGCGCGCGTGTGCCTCGCGCGCGTGTGCCTCGCGCGTGTGTGTGTGTGTGTCTAGTGTGTGTGTGTGTCTCGTGCGTGTGTGTCTCGTGCGTTTGTCTCGCGCGCGTGTGCCTCGCGCGCGTTTGTCTCGCGCGCGTTTGTCTCGCGCGTGTGTGTCTCGCGCGTGTGTGTCTCGCGCGTGTGTGTCTCGTGTGTGTGTGTGTCTCGTGTGTGTGTGTGTGTGTGCATGTGTGTCTCGTGTGTGTCGCGTGTGTGTCTGATGTGTGCGTGTGTCTCGTGTGTGCGTGTGTCTCGTTTGTGTGTCTCGTGTGTCTCGTGTGTGTGTCTGTCTCGTGTGTGTGTCTCGTGTGTGTGTGTCTCGTGTGTGTGTGTGTGTGTCTCGTGTGTGTGTGTGTGTGTCTCGTGTGTGTGTATGTGTCTCGTGTGTGTGTGTGTGTCTCGTGTGTGTGTAACGTGTGTGTGTGTGTGTGTCTCGTGTCTGTGTGTGTGTTTATCGCGCGTGTGTGTTTGTCGCGTGTGTGTTTGTCGCGTGTGTGTGTCTCGTGTGTGTGTGTGTGTGTGTCTCGTGTGTGTGTGTGTCTCGTGTGTGTGTGTGTCTCGTGTGTGTGTGTGTCTCGTGTGTGTGTGTGTGTCTCGTGTGTATGTGTGTGTCTCGTGTGTGTGTGTGTGTGTGTCTTGTGTGTTGTGTGTGTCTCGTGTGTGTGTGTGTCTCGTGTGTGTGTGTGTGTGTCTCGTGTGTGTGTGTGTGTGTGTCTCGTGTGTGTATGTGTGTGTCTCGTGTCTCGTGTGTGTGTCTCTGGCGTGTGTGTCTCTCGCGTGTGTCTGTGTCTCGCGTGTGTCTCTCGCGCGTGTCTGTGTCTCGCGCGCGTGTGTCTCGCACATGTGTGTCTCGCGCGCGTGTGTGTCTCGCGCGCGTGTGTGTCTCGCGCGCGTGTGTCTCGCGCGCGTGTCTCGCGCGCGTGTGTCTCGCGCGCGTGTGTGTCTCGCACATGTGTGTGTCTCGCGCATGTGTGTGTGTGTGTGTGTGGGTGTCTCGCGCGCGTGTGTGTATCTCGTCTTTGTGTGTGTGTCTCGTGTGTGTGTGTCTCACGCGCGTGTGTCTCGCGCGTGTGTGTGTCTCGCTCGTGTGTGTCTCGCACGTGTGTGTCTTGCGCGTGTGTGTGTGTGGGTGTCTCGCGCGCTCGTGTGTGTGTATCTCGTCTTTGTGTGTGTGTCTCGTGTGTGTGTCTCACGTGCGTGTGTGTGTGGGTGTCTCGCGCGCGCGTGTGTGTGTATCTCGTCTGTGTGTGTGTCTCGTGTATGTGTGTGGGTGTCTCGCGTGTGTGTCGTGGGTGTGTGTGTGTGTGTTTCATGTCTGTGTGTGTGTCTCGCGGGTGTGTGTGTGTCTCGTGGGTGTGTGTGTGTGTCTCGTGGGTGTGTGTGTGTGTCTCGTGGGTGTGTGTGTGTGTCTCGTGGGTGTGTGTGTGTGTCTCGTGTGTGTCTCATTGTGTGTGTGTGTCTCGCGTGCGGGTTTGGGTGTCTCGCGTGTGTGTCTCGCTTGCGTTTGTGTGTCTCGTGTGTATGTGTGTCTCGTGTGTGTCTCCTGACCATGTGTGGGTGTGTCTCGTGTGTGGGTGTGTCTCGTGTGTGGGTGTGTCTCGTGTGTGTGTGTGTCTCGTGTGTGTGTGTGTCTTGTGCGTGTGTGTGTCTTGTGCGTGTGTGTGTCTCGTGTGTGTGTGTGTCTCGTGTGTGTGTGTCTCGTGTGTGTGTGTGTGTCTCGTGTGTCGCGTGTGTGTCGCGTGTGTGTCGCGTGTGTGTCGCGTGTGTGTCGCGTGTGTGTCTGATGTGTGCGTGTGTCTCGTGTGTGCGTGTGTCTCGTGTGTGTGTCTCGTGTGTGTGTCTGTCTCGTGTGAGTGTCTCGTGTGTGTCTCGTGTGTGTGTGTCTCGTGTGTGTGTGTGTGTGTCTCGTGTGTGTGTATGTGTCTCGTGTATGTGTGTGTGTCTCGTGTGTGTGTCTCGTGTGTGTGTGTGTGTGTGTCTCGTGTCTGTGTGTGTGTTTATCGCGCGTGTGTGTTTGTCGCGTGTGTGTTTGTCGCGTGTGTGTGTCTCGTGTGTGTGTGTGTGTCTCGTGTGTGTGTGTCTCGTGTGTGTATGTGTGTGTCTCGTGTGTGTGTGTGTGTGTCTCGTGTGTGTGTGTGTGTCTCGTGTGTGTGTGTGTGTCTCGTGTGTGTATGTGTGTCTCGTGTGTGTATGTGTGTGTCTCGTGTGTGTGTGTCTCGTGTCTCGTGTGTGTCTCTCGCGTGTGTCTGTGTCTCGCGTGTGTCTCTCGCGCGTGTCTGTGTCTCGCGCGTGTCTGTGTCTCGCGCGCGTGTGTCTCGCGCGCGTGTGTCTCGCACATGTGTGTCTCGCGCGCGTGTGTCTTGCACATGTGTGTGTCTCGCGCATGTGTGTGTGTGTGTGTGTGGGTGTCTCGCGCACGTGTGTGTATCTCGTCTTTGTGTGTGTGTCTCGTGTGTGTGTGTCTCACGCGCGTGTGTGTCTCGCTCGTGTGTGTCTCGTGTGTGTGTGTCTTGCGCGTGTGTGTGTGTGGGTGTCTCGCGCGCTCGTGTGTGTGTATCTCGTCTTTGTGTGTGTGTCTCGTGTGTGTGTCTCACGTGCGTGTGTCTCGTGTGTGTGTGGGTGTCTCGCGCGCGCGTGTGTGTGTATCTCGTCTGTGTGTGTCTCGTGTATGTGTGTGGGTGTCTCGCGTGTGTGTCGTGGGTGTGTGTGTGTGTGTTTCATGTCTGTGTGTGTGTCTCGCGGGTGTGTGTGTGTCTCGTGGGTGTGTGTGTGTGTCTCGTGGGTGTGTGTGTGTGTCTCGTGGGTGTGTGTGTGTGTGTGTGTGTGTCTCGTGTGTGTCTCATTGTGTGTGTGTGTCTCGCGTG